>NC_091949.1:19908806-19941306 GCF_041260155.1 Ptychodera flava | reverse complement strand
TTGTAATATTGAAATATTCTTTGGACTGTATTCTATCTGTCAGTCGCACGCAGCCTCTGGGTCGCTTAGACAGTAGCATATCTGGTGTTAATTATTAGCATCACTCTATACTTTTAGCTCTTTATTCTTTGTGGCGAAAACATGCTACAACATCAGACAAAACATGCTTCGACAAAAAGGATAAAAGAGCGATATTTCTTCGTACAATTGTGACTATAATACATGGATGCTAAGATGGCGGTGATGATGATGATGATGATGATGATGATGATGATGATGGTGGTGGTGGTGATGATGATGATGACGACGGCGGTTATGATGATGATAATTGGTCCCGATTACTAGTACTTGTACTCATGAGCACTGTATGTACATTGATGTTTATGTATTAGTAAAAAACACGACAGTCAGACAGACAGGCAGACAGACAGACAGACAGACAGGCAGATAGACAGGCAGACACAATAATTAATAAATATTTGTTGCAATTTCACGACAGCGCAAACATTCTGAACAATTTACTTTGTTTTATAGATTCTTTACATGTTTATGCTACAGGAGCCTTAATGGACCTTATCACATTACTGTGACCAGTGTAAGGCTCCCAGTTAAGCGTCAACCGTTTATCAAAAAACGCGTTTGCTCATGATATGTCCTGGCGCGACCTCTGCTACAAGTTTACATTCCAATGGGATAGTCGTTTGGCTAATGATTACATTTTCAACAGCAGTCGCTGGAAGCAAAGAGCCCAGGGCCACTGCCCCAATTCTCTGACATTCATTGGATTCAGGATATTATTATTTGGCTTTAAAGGGATAAATTTCTACGAGCATGAGTTGCCCTTTTCATGAGAACAAATGTTGTAGTTGTCAGTTTAAATATTGCACTGGTTGGTGGGTCTGACAACGTAGTTAGTGATGTAAGCCAGGGTGCCATTCTCAACTCGACGTCAAGTGGCGAAACCCGAATTAGAGTAACCCTATCGTGTGGCTGACGGCCTGCAGTAGTAATTGATTGGCCTAGGAATGCCCCGAAAAGACGGGACAAAATAGAAACACGTTTTCCAGCGCACCTCCGAAGAGTGGCTGAATCAGAGAATGCGTCACACAAGGCATGTTGATTGACATCTGCAGGGATCTCCAGATCTGTTTATATTATTTCAAAAATACACCATGAGGCGCGGCGACTCGCAGCCTGCGGAGAATCGTATTTTCGTAGATTTAATAGGTAATCACGAATTGGATTCCCAAACGGTCATGGAATGTCCGATAGACATCTTTACAAGCGACGGGAAATCAATCCGAATAAGAAGGCAGCAATTATTTCAAATTCCTCACATTCCTGATTCCATCTTTCACCACCCAATTTTTTTCGGGCGTTTCGGTAAGTTATGGGAAAATAGTTACATTACGACAGTAGGCATCGACCCGTCGAGAACCTGTTTTGCAGTAGAAAGCTTTCCAGGGAAAGAAAGTCGAAACGGCTGTCGCCTCCTTGAATCGCGATGCGAGTTCACAATATGTGCGGAAACCAATACACCTGAAAGTTTCTATGATAGATACCTAGGAAATTAGAAACATGGTTGATTTCACCTTCATTGTGCTCTCATACTTCTTGAATCAACTGCTGTTGACTGATTTACGATGCTTGTCTTTTTAAAAATCTATTGGCAATATTTATGAATATGCCAAAATAATTCATTCACTTTCTAATACTTTGTCGACTATCACTCAGAAAAAGCGATTTATGAAGATTGCATAACATGGTACGTGCCTGTTTTCCATTCAGCAACTAGCGAATGGATTTCTATGAATTTGCTCGCTTTCGTGTAGGTCTTAGCCAATAAATGGTTCTGCATTGTGTACTTTGCACACATGGTCACACAGATAATGAGCGAATGCCAGCGGAAGCTATCAATTAATATATATCTCGGCCGATAGCAACATTTAAAATGTCATGAGGACGCCTTTCTAGGATAATTCTTCAAACATCCAGGGTAGTAAAGTAAAGGTGGACAACTGGGATGAAGTAAGAATTTTACACCCCATTTTATTCATTTATCTACATGAAGCGAAGGAAAAATTAACCATCCATGTAACTAAAGTATAACCCTGACCTATATACGAACTCACGCACGCGCAGCAGTGCATTGTCCTGAACTAAGCGGGGAAATTCCTTCTGAGCATGTTTATACATGTACGGGAAATTCCGTGTGAGTCATCACCATCAAACTAGCCTATATAAAGGAGCCCCGTTGTCAGTCGGCCGGCCGGTCGCGGAGTCCAGCTGATGTTGAACACGAAGTTCCTATCGGTACGAACTAAATTTCATATCCATTCAATCCATAATGTCTTAAATATCTTTCCAGAGGTGGACTAAATCCTTCTTGTTTTTGTATTTCTAGCGCCTGATGAAATATGTCCTGAATAAGTTCTGACCCCGGAGCCTCTGTTGTTGCGCCTTTTTCTTGTATTTGTGTAAGCAGCTGTTTATATTGAACATAATAATGTTTATATTTCTCTCGCCTCTTTGATACACCCGTTTTTCCTTGTATTACATCAATAACAACGCCAGGTATAGGGTTAAGGCTAACAGTACCGGAACTGTTGGAATTGCTGCTATTACAGCAGAGCTTACAAGAATTCCCTTAGTAATATTAAGAGCCATATCAATTCGACCCATTAATTTATAACTGCGACGATATGCAGCGCTAGTTCTTTCGATATAGTCGGCCAATTGTTCAACGCTTTCAACAACTGAGATGTGCATTTTTTTTTACTGTATATGTAATGGATGATAAAAAATAATTGTAGTAATATAGAAAGACAATATGGCAGAAGGAGGAGAAGATATACCAATCCAGGATTTCGATGTTGCAAATGTAAATGACGATGATGATGACGCTACTGCTGAAACATCATTTATAGAAGATGATAATACCATTGCAGAAGCTGATCCTTCCCTGGCTAGCCCACAGGTTGATCGTTTGATTGGACAGAGAAGAGAACTTACACAAGATATGGCTGAACAACTCTTAGACAAATATAATATTACTGATCAGTATGCACGAGACGAATTGATTATGAATGCTGATATTATTGGTAATGATCTGTATTATAAAAAATCAGAGTTACAACAGATAAAGGAAGTAGATTTTTAGAGAATCCACATTAAAAAGTTTAAAAGGAGGTTCTGAATTGTAAACAAAGTATATAAATATAGTGAGCCCGAATATGTGAGTCGTACATTGTATTCTGAAGATGTGAAAAATGATAAAATACCGGCTGAGAAGATGACGCCAGAAGACATGGGTATATACAAAGATAAACTGACAGAGTTACGGCAAGATGCTTCTGGTAATGCAGATAAAATAACAAGCTTTTGAAAATAAAATCGAACAATGGAACAATCTAAACCCAGAATATAGAGCTATTAATGATGAATTAAGGATTGCGAATATGCGTATTAGCGACCTTAACAACGAAAAAGTTAAAATAAGGCTATTGAAAAGAGAAGCTGAAAAACAGTTAAAGGAAATTCCTGAAGATCACACCCAAGCAAAAGAAAAAGCCAAGAAACTACTAGCTGAACTCATAACAAGAGAAGCTAAAATTGTTGATCGAATTGAATACGAACATGGTAAGATCAGTGAGGCACGTGAAAGTCTGGCTACGACTAGGTCTCTTCGTGATGTAATTTCCGATCCAGAATTGTCACTCAGGCTGAAGCTAACAGAGTTATTTAAACGAAATGGTATAACAATCGCTGCAATACTGACTGCCCTTGGAATGACAATATCAACAATTGCCCTGGCTGTGACTAAAGGAGGAGGAGGAGCGGGAGCAGGGGGAGGAGGAGCAGGAACTGGCGGGTCTGGTTCAGGTCCGCCCAAAGTATACACAAAAGCGAAAGAAATATAAAAGCAATTTGGCGAATGGTTAAAAACCTTGGCCGCAAAAAGTGCTGCTGCAATACCCGGTTTAATCGGCTCCCTCGTCAGTTTTCTATTAAAAACAGCAGGATCGGTGGTCGGATTTGTCGGAGAACAGCTATGGATATTTTTAACTGGATTAACATTAGTCATTATAAATAAAATTATGTATTAATATATGACACTCCCTACGGCATCAACATGTTTGGTGAAAAGAATATTGCAAAGTTTCTTTCTAAAAATAAAGACCTGTTTGGTTTCTCCGTCGAATTGGAATGGTGCAAACTCCGACGAGTAAATCGACATATACTTCGAGCAAATCCAGGTGTCCGACTCAAAGATGATAATCTATATCATAACATATTAGCTTTCGTGAAGGAATGTCAAAAGACTAACTTCTTTAAGCGACTAGAATTCATAGCTGTATTCCAGGATACTGAGGATGACCAAGAGGCTCATCATCTCCAAGAATATTGGGTTCTTCGATTGATTCGCGACACAGGCAATCGATTTATCTTTCAGGCAGACGGAAATATTTATGTAAAGATGTGATTTATTTTCTTTTTTTCTTCTACTATATACATTACACGAAAATGGGGTACGATAGAACATTATCACCGACTTTCACCAACCGAATACCGAATGGAACGAAGTCAGAAAGAACTCATCACGTGATTGCTCATAATCCAAGTGAGGCAGATCCAGGCCAGACACTTATAATACGATGTCCGAAGTTAGAAAGCGGAGTACTCTTAGTTCCAGATACTTTCGACCTGGTTTTTGATCTCGAAGTAACGGGAGATGAATATAACCGAGTAGTACAAAATGTTGCAAAAAATTTGGTGGAGCGTATGAAACTCACATTTGAGGGTCAGACACTTTTCGATTTGAATAAATATAACCTTATTGAATGTTATCGCGATCTCTTCAAACATAAAAAGGAGAGAACTAACATGACACTGTACGGAATTCAGAACGAAAATCTAAGAAAATTGAGAAGCGGTTCGACCGATGGAGATCAAACGTCGTGGGCGATAAGTTACTTTTCGACACATATAAAACAAAATATGCTATTCGTCTCACTCATCCCCTCATAACAGACCATGGAGTTGCATATCCAAAAGCGTTAGGGAGTCATATTGAATGGGAAATTACGTTGGCACCCGCCCCCCAATTACTTGTCAGTAATCAGGTTGTTACAACCAATTATAAATTAAAAAACATTCAAATGGAATACGAGACAATTTCTGACCTCGATCTCGCGAGGTCAACTGCTGGTTATTACAACGGTGGAAAAAGTTACCTTTACGAGCATATACATTATTTTAGAACAATCCCATTCAAAGAATCGGACACAGTTATCAATGAAAATATAAATGTACCACGACGTAGCATTAGAGGTATCGCTATACTCTTCACTAAAAATCAGAATCAGACAGAACTGAACAGTGAACTTTTCTTTAACCCCTCCATTGAATCTGTGTCTGTAATGATTGAAGGCATTGCAAATAAAGTGTACGCTCAGAAGATGATACCAAGACAATTTTGGCGAGAGGTGCGACGGTATTTTGCTGAAGATAAAGATTGGTGTGAAATTGACATAGATGAAGTTGATTATTTGAAGAATAAATTCTGTCTGTTTATTGATCTGCGTAGCTTTAAAGATATTGAGTTTCATGGAAATGGTTTAAAAGTAATGAACACAAAGGACGGAATACAGCTTGAGATCCTGAAGAAAGATGCCTCGTGGGGTGGCGATGACGCTCACAATGATAATATATTTGCCCACATTTATGTTATCAGTGATGCCCTGGTCTCTATTGAAAATAGTAGATTAATGTCTTTACAATATTAACCATGACCCGTCGTCCGTCCTATCGGCCATGTTTCTGCCAGCCATTCGCCCGTGTCTGGATTGTATAACTGCACACGTTTGATATCATTTGGACGCCATCATGATTTTACTACGCTTTTCACTACGGATTTCTCCAGCCTTTTTCCGTACAAACTGTACAAACTGTGCCGGCTCCGGCTTCTTCCCAGTTTCAAATAGATCTTTATAATCTTCAAAGTTTAAATGTTTTCTAACACAAACATCTTTCACCCCTTTATTTTTTTTCGTCTCGGAAACGGGAGTTCGAAAAGCATACACTTTCGAGCGTATGCCGACAAAATCAAGAATAGGTTCACCATTCAACTCATCTTTAAATTTACCTATCACTTTTTTATTAATCTTCGGAAAGTTGGGGGCCACCATGGGTCCGCTCATCCCACTAGTATCATATATAGACTTCTCACCATTCTTTTCAACATCTTCTCGGACTATATCATTGAAAGTTACGTCCGGGTCCGGTATCGGTACACTGTAAACAAAACTGTCAGTATCCATGTAGGCTAATCGTATTCCAGGGAACTGGGCCCGAAAGTAATTGTAATGCGTCTCATACATAAGCAGCTTAGAAAGTTCCAGTACTGCGGCGCCGATGAAAACTGGTTTTACATATCTATGCTCATCCGTTTTCAGTTCCAGTAGGGCACTGTCGCAGGAATCGCCATCCTCTTCGGAAGTTATGAAAGTTATATGTTTCATCTTTGGATTATACTTCTGAATCTTTTTACGTCCACTATCCGTGCCGTTCCAGTCCGAAACAAATTTAAAGTCTCTGTACTTTCGAACATCTTCTATTGTCTTACCGAACATTGCATTATTCATCAGCTTATAGAAATTCTTTTCGAAATCTGTCCTCCCCTTTGCCCTCATTTTAGTGTTAAAGTCAATATATTTCGCGAGACATGGAGCTTCATCGAAAGCAAGCACCCGATAAATCTTTTTCAATCTCATTCCCATCCGAAGATAGAATTCCAGCAACTTGTAGTGTAAGACGTATCTCTCTCTATCCATCACACTTGTAATCAGTCGACCGCCCTGCCTCGGAAATTCATAGTGATGCGGTGCTAATGGCAAATCGCTGTGTTCTTCATGTAATTCGGCTGGGTATTCTAAGTCTACTTCTAGAAAACTTGGTGGAAAGGTGGCGCCAGGTCCCCACGCTCCGCCGGCTCCGCCAGCTCCGCCGTCTCGGGCATACCATTCGTCCCACTCTTCCATCGTCATCCAATGAAGTCCGCCCGTGGGCATTGCCTGACTCATTGCCCAGCCGTAGAGATTGTTTGCATCGAGATATTTTATTTCGGTCACCGGCTTCTCTGGATCGTAATTCCCGCCGGCGGGGCCAGCGTAAGCAGGATGATTTGTCTGTAAATAATGAATATTACACTGGCTGATGCCGCCTCGAATTCCCCGTTGTACGAAAGTCATCTGCTCAGCATCTTGAATGAGTTTAAACTTATTACCCGTGTAAAGTAACATAGCATCCCATGTCAAGCCGGGCGCTGACATATAGTGGGCTGGATCTAACTTGTACGCTTCTAAACATGTGTCACGGAAATTTTCAAATATATTTGCAAGAAGTAGAACGTCAGTCTCACAATAGAATTCCATATAATCACGAATCGTTTTACATCCAACTTCGTCCCATACTCTTAATGCATGTTCGTAATCAGACTCTGAAATCCCCTCTTCCGTCAATTCGCTATAAAATTCCCCTCTCTCCGGGAGCTCACCCTCTTCTAATCTGTCAACCGAGTCTAAATATTCGTAGGGGAAGAAACCTTTCGCCCTTTGAATGTCCGGGTATGAAAGTGGCGCCGCCGTCCACCCGTGGGTCTCCGACACAGTTTTTGCCAACTTCGCCAATGACCCCATCATAACTGAGCACTGTCCATAAACTTTATAGAAAATAAACGTCTCTTTATCTCCCTCTTCCCTCCGGCAACAACAATTGAGCCACTAAAAATAAATGTTTTCGAGAGACCCATAATTCCACCATTGCTCGTCTTAGCTATTAAATTTGGCTCTTGTCCGGGACCATCATCTATTTCATGTAACTTTTTCAAAATAAAAGAACCATCGTATCCCTTGAGGTTGTGAAAGTAGATAGGAATGGTTCTCGACGGTCGACATCCCTCGCAATAAAAAGTCGCCTCCTCCTTCACTACTCGATATCCTGCCGGCTCTCCACATGCAATACAGACTGGATCACATCCGTCGCGCCGGTAATTAGAAGGATCCCTCATCGGTATTATTTTCCAATAATACGATTTCGAATAATACTCGGCCCGTTCTTTCATATCCTTTAGAAAGTCTGTAACACAGGAGAGACCTGTGAATGTTCTTTTACCATAAACAGTGGGTCGGCCCGGGCCTCGTTCCGAAGGTCCCCGCGATCCTCCCACCCCCCGTTCCACCATAACATACGAAAGACAAATTGGAATGTGCCGGCCGGTCCCCTTCTCAATAATTGCCTCAGTATCTGCATAGACGACGTAGGGAGAAGGAACCTTCTTCCGATGTCCTTCGAATTGACATACTTCCTGAGGAAAAACTGGCTGGGCGTCGTCTGTTCCACAGTACTACCTGATGTATTTCTAATTCTTCTGTTGACTTAAAACCTCTTTTACAAACCAGGCAAATACACTTCCTTCTGCGCTCATTCTTTCGATTAGTACGAGAATTACGAAGGCGATTTAACGCAGTAATTGGTATGAAGTGGCACCTTCGGGCTTCGCCAACTATCAGTAAGATATTTGCTATTTGATTCCTATCACCTTCGGAACGGGCTCCGCCTTCCGTTCCGTCAGGGCTCCGCTACAGCTACTATATAACACATTTATGCCGGACGGATCGGGATCATTCTCGTAGATCTGAAATACTTGAAGTTTGACGCTCGGATTTTGCTGCTCAAAGCGCCTGAATACAGTCATATCGGCGGGCGTGGGCGTGGGTATTCCCTCCCAACAGTAGTCAGCCATAAATGGGGCGTACGTATTCCATTTTCTCCTTACCTGACCACCCCTCTTTTCACGAAACTCGGGGTCGGCAACTTTAAACTTGCTACGATGGCGTATTGAAAACAGTTCTCGCTGCCCGAAGGTAGCACCAGATCGCTCACACAATGCTTATTTTTTAACCATCCGGGAAGTTGGACTGCGCCAGCCCCCGGCCAGCCCCGAGTAAAACTTCTACTAGAATTACTTCAAAATTAAGTATCTCCTCGAGAACGAGACCAGAACCCTCAACATTTTCAATTGTATCAAGCATACGATCGTAGCGATCTATTAATTGTTGCCCCACATCCGCCCCTCTTACATCTTTTGTGTATGTATCATTTAATTTAACATACAATGAACGCGTTGTGTATTACCAGTTTTCGGATCCGATAATTTGACTTCCATTTCGGTATAAACAGAGTACATCTTTCGGGCCCCTTTAACCATACCTTCAATATCCACCAGCTCCCCGATATCCTTGACTCGCTTGACTTCAGGAAATTTTTTTTGTAAAACTGCTCCCTTGAATGCTGTATGTAAACTGGCCATCTTTATGATATATACTATCCTAAAAATTTTTAAAATGAAAAAATAATTATTCTATGATAGGTCATCAAAATCCACTATAATATTTTTGTCAGCATTTATTTGTTTATATATCTCACCTAATCTTTCTAAGTCGACTAGTTCTTCCGCATCTTGAATTTCTGGTTTATTAGGCGCAGCACAAAATATTAATCTCTCAACAGTGAAAGAAAGAGCACGTTATTTAAGCGCGGTTTAAATGCTAAGAATTCTATCTTACTACCTTTCCTGATATTACGAGGTACAATAGCAGGATTTTCTCGGACTGGTAGTAACGGGCTCACTGTTTTAAAACCGCAGTCAATTTCTTGAACCATATCAATACATGTAGCGAAATCGTGATTTCTCCCTCTCCCTCTTTTAAACTGAAATTTAAAATACGCCACTGGCTGCGCCCCGCTCCCTCGCTTCTGATACACTTTAGATGGATTGTAAAATCCGCAGGAATTATTCTTGGAGTGAGCGGCCAGGCTTGCAGCATAACTTTTAGCAGTGCTTGCATCGAAACTTTCACCTAGGGTACGGAATATTATTAAATCAGTAAACTTTTGAAGACTCGGTTGCCAACGGACACACACCCCATCACATGTAGCTGGATCTTTAGAACCATATTAGGTCCGATGTTGAAAACTACTTCTAGCTCACTGTCTACGTATATGAAAGGATCTACATATTCACCAAATACTAATTTGCCTCCATCATCAATTTTGATGTTTTCTCCGGTTTCAAGTATTTTTATTGCATCTGAAATAGAAAGGATTGTCATTGTCTTATCGTATATATCTTAATAAAAAAAAATTTAAAAAAAATTTCTATGATATAGTATCCCAAAAATGTCATACATATTCATAAATGGACCAACTGGAAGTGGTAAGAGTTACGATGCAGTAAATTTGGATCCGTATCACGTACCAGAATTTGACACTAGTTTTTCCAGCAACATTGCCGACTTTTATAATGGGCGCTCCCCCGTTTCGATTGCCGATTTTCAGAACCAGTTTATAGAACATACGCTTAATTTACAATGTCAGGCTGGGAGGAGGAGGGAGGTTTCCCTCCCTTCAGAACAATACATTATTTGTGACTCTTCCATAATTCAACATCTGACTTTTTCTCGAATCCGGGGCGTTTCCACGGAGTGGGAAGAAAAAAAGATTGTTTCTAGAGCATTTGACCATTTACCCAGTTTCATTATCATATTCAAAGATATGCCTTGGGATTATTGCAGGCGGAATGTGTTGACTCGAGCCAGGTCGTACGAAATAGCCGCCTTAGAAGAACTAGAAGAGATTCACAATAAGTTCAAACAGACTTTCTTAGAAATTTGCCACGACTACAGACTTCCATGTTTGGTAATTCGGAACGCTCTTACCCCCCTCGTTCTCAAGAATATACTTAATCCAACAATTGATACCGAGACAGTCGGACCAGTAGAATATCCACGAGCTTTTGACTTTGGAATTGCATGGAGCGGCGGCAGCCAGGGATTTTTAATAGACGGTTTCAAGGAGGAGGAACTTGAAAAAGCGTACTTCCCACCTGGTCAAGAACAACTAGAACAACCTCGAGTCTCACTAAAGAACCTACACAAACTTCTTAACGCTTGTGAATCTGTGTGTGCTTATAATGCTTCGTTTGACCTACGAGCACTTGACATTATGAAACCCTACGGTTCTGAAAGGACTTTGAAGTTACTTGTCTATGGCTCATGTCAGTTGTGTACATTATACTTCAACCAGAACTTATCGATAAAGCTGAACAAGGGGGACTCGAAAGAACGGACTATGGCAACATGAGAAGTCGTTTTGAAGATCTTGCAAACTTAATATGTTCAGGAACTGAGGGGGTACCACCTCATCCACATACGGCCGAAAAAGATGCAGTAAGTGAACATTACTTACGACAGTACATGATAAATACTTGGCCAGGTGGGGGGTGGAAGTGGGGTGTAAACTGACACTTTCGGCTTTCAAGAAATTAAGACTTTTTCCATGGTACTTATTGAATAACTTTCGTAAATACTTACGTTAGTACTTACGTAGTACTTGACAAGTACCATGGACAGGAACTTACGTAGTACTTGACAAGTACCATGGACAGGAACTTACGAAGTTCTAATAACATTTTCCTCCGGCTCCCAACTATTGAAACTTTCTGGATAACCTTTCCATTTTATCAGATAATATTTCTTTCCTCTAATTTTTTTCGTCTTCAAAATTCGTTCTACTCTGTACAGCTCGTCCGAAAGGGCGCTCTGAAGTTCATCAGAATAGAAAGTGCCGAGTATTTCCTCTCCATTCAGATCTTTTATTTTGTAAACTGGCGGCGTTCCCAAGCCAGCTGCGTACACAACTTTTGAAACTACGAAAATCTCCTCTGTCCAATTTGGTAAATATCCTTTCTTAAAAGTGGTCTTGTATTTTGTAATTCGAACCCGTTCTCCCGGCTTGAATTCAGGGTTGGCTCCCCCGGCTGCCAACTCAGGACCGAATAGTGTATAAAATGCCTGCCAATCGTTCTCCTCTGTTACGTCCCTGGGTTTCATTTTGATACTTCCGTGTACGGTGTTATTGTAATTCTCAAGAAGTTCTGGTAGAATGGGGAGCCAGGAACGTGTCTGTCTGTATGTAAAGTATTTCCACATCATCGTCTTAAGCGTCCGATTAAAACGTTCAACGACGCTAGCTTTTTATCACTGTAGGTGTGAAACCAGTGAATTCCCACCTCCTCCAACCACCCCTGCATTTTTCGATTAGTAAATTCCCGCCCCTCATCTGTCTGAAGTTTGTCGGGCCTTCTCCCAGATTTCTTAATCACATCTTGTAGTGCCTTAACGTATCATCGGCCGTTTTTGACTGTATTGGCCTAGCCCAGGCATATTTACTGAGTACATCGATTACTGTCAGCATGTATCGAATGTTATGATTCTCTTTGCGAATGCTGCGAGGGAATTCCACGAGATCCGCTTGCCATTGAGAGTCTATCGATGTTACAAAAACGCGCCGGCCGCCCGTAGCATGAGAACGAGGTACCGGTTTATGTAGATTATAAGTTAGCTGAGTTTTTAACCACTCCTGCACCTCTTTCTTAGTGACGTGGAGTCCGCTGGCCCGTGCTGCGTCATACAATTTTTGTACACCTCCAAAACCAGTTTTCGGGTTGTAATATAATTCTCTAAGAGTTCCTTCGGCGGAGCCTTCGGCTTCAGCTTCCATAATTGCTATATTATACGAAAAATTTTATGTCGTACGGATTCCGTAAACGAAATACTAGTTTACTGAATGGCCTACTTTTCAATTGCTTGATTAGGCCCACGGCTTCCCGTTCTGACACCTCCATTCCATATTCTTTTATAATAGTTTTGTTGTCTATCTTGTTCGGTGTGTAAAATAGTACTAACATCTGTATGTTTTCCCTGAATGGTTTACTAATACTAGTATATTGTTGAGTCAGAACCCAGACAGATAATCCGTCGTGCCTTGCGCTGAAACCAAGTTGGACTAAAACGTTACTGCGCTTCTTCATATCTTTGGACGAGGCGCAGTCGTCGAGGATTATTAAAGTGTTCGTTCCAGCCCATTCTTTATGCACGTAGGTTAATGTATCATCCACTGCATCGAGTCCGACTGGAAATATAAACACATTATCATCGGTGAAAATGAATCTTCTATTATACGCTTTATTATTCATGAATGTTGGGCAAATGAATATCACATATTCGAATTTCCTTAAGTACGGACCGGTGAGGAGGTCCAACATAAATTCTGTTTTGCCAGAATATGTCGGTCCAGTTATAATCATGTTGAATGGTGGGGTTACGTATATTGACATTTCCTCTGGATCTATATACTGTAAATTAATGAATCTCTTCTAGTTCTTTTAAGTTACTGGTTCGAGTTAGATGAAACCCAGTCACATCGACAGCATCTGAATGAACTATATAGTTAGTGACTTTATTCCAGTACCTACAATAGTAATGAATATTGCTAAAGATAACAAACCAATTTTACCATATTCGTGAATAGGGTCTGCAGATGCTGCCCGTTCCGGGGAGGGGAGGGGAGGGGGTCCCCGAGTCGTGTCATTGTGAGGTGACTCTCCGGGCTCGTCCTGCCACTTCACAGGATCTCCCCCCTCCCCTCCTCCTTCCATCTCGTGTACAGCACTTTCTCGAACTTCCGTGTTTATATCACCATTCACCCCGAAGGACATAGATTCTGTTGCGTATTGCAATTCATTATTATAACCCGAGATTGCCGGGCCCGAAAGAATGACCATCTCAGACGGTAAGAGAAGTAAATTTGGTGAGACTGCCATATCAAGTTTGACGCCAGTATTCATTATTGTGTCTTGATATCGCCTATAACTGATTACTTTGTCTGTATTACGAATTTCATCTTCGAGGAGAATGCCGAATTCTTTTCTTACTTGCTCTGCGCTGCCAGTATCGCCCACTATGGTACTACGAATATTTGCTTGTGCGCCAAGTATGCAATATACGTAGGCTTCAAGGCTTTCATTGAGGCGGGCGAGACCGGCCTTTGTTAGTCCCGAGTCTCCTGTCAGAGGAATGAAACTATTATATTGTCCCTCCGATCCATCATTTCGGAAGAAATAGTAGTGCGGTCGTTCTTTGTCGGACAGTACATGTTTTTTTCTTTCCAAAAATTGTATGTGTATAGAAAACACCTCCGTCAGAGGAGAGGAAAAAGTCATGACCGTTGTATACAGCGGCAGGCTGTCGAACGGGCCCACGATTAGTGTAATATTCATAACCATAACCAAGACCTTTATTTTGACCTTTTCGATATCGAAAGTCGGACTTCGTTGGACTTATATTTCCAAATTCTGTACAGAGAAGTTCATATTGGACGAGATTGTACGGATTGTCGCCCGCTTTGAAGGTGGGGGTATCGTCTGGAAGTGCAACGCCCATTTCGTGAAGGATCCGACGTATTGTAAAGTATACATGGAAACGGCAGAATGATCGTATTTGGGGCGGAAAATCCCCCCCTTCGGAACCAAAGAGATGGGCGAATGATATACCACAACCAGTAGTGCTACACCATACAGCGAAATTCAGTTGCTGGTCCCAGTATTTCATCTTTGGGCTGCCCAGCCAGACATTACTTTCTTTCGCTGATCGATGAGTGATTACGTTATCTTTGAACACATCCCGAGGATGGAAAGTAAATTTATCTGTCGGCGTTACATATATTTCTAAGTCCATGAGAATAGGTTTTATTCCCCCGTCCGGTTTGGAAGGAATATCAGCATGCTGTACTGTCGGTACGCTCGTCTTATTCAATTGAAAAGCAACTGGGAATAGGTCTGTACTCATTATTCGTGTTTCTATATACAGATAGATTTAAATGGAGGAGAATTTTCTCGGAATCCCTGTCGGAATCCCTGTCGGTACGGTTCTGTTAGGGGTACTAACATTCCAGACTATGTTAATACTTTATTTCGGATTCAGGTTTAACGAATTTTTTATTTTTTACTAAGAATAGATAACATACTGCAAACAATGGAGAATTTAATAAAGTCATCAGCAGCGGCAAATATGGCAGCGCATTCCGAAGGGGCTTCAGCACCTTCAGCGCCTTCGGACAATAATCAATCCATAATAGAGACAAAACGTGAAAAAATACTCTGTGTCATCGCAAGTGGTCAAAGCAAGTTATTTTTTGGTAAGGAGATTACAGTTGCTGACGTAGAAAAATGGAAAGATGAAACGGTGGTTAAAGCCTTCAAAATGTACGAAGCGAAATACAGTTCTCTTATAAGTGATACCATCACTCAAAGTTTCATAGATCTAGGAGCCCGTGCAATCAGTCAGGTAGTTCCAATCGATGATCGAGATAACTATGCCACTGATCTTAAAAAGGATTTTATTCTAAACAGTGAAATAAAACGATTATCAGGACGGATAGCGTACACATGGGGGCCCTGATTGCTCTAATTTCCACCGGTTTAATTACGGGTAAACATTTAAATTTTAAAAAAATCGGGTTTAATATAGTACCTGAAATAAATGGATTCAACTTCGCCGACTCAGCAAACGGCTCCGCCAGGGACTCCGTCAGAAGCCCGCCGACGACCCCCACACCGCAAACGGCTCCGCCGACTCCGACACAGCGCAACATAGAGAAGTGACGTTACCGCCGAAGCATCCAGGGAGAGTTGCTGCGGGCAAGAAATTAGCGGAATGGAACAGGCAAAACAGGGAGAAGAAACTAAAAGCAATGGAGGGGGGGAGGGGGGGAGGGGATCGATGCGGTAGCAGACCTACCGCCTACAATGAAAGAACAGTGTGATAATAATTCACGCTGGTATAATAAATGTTATCTTGTTTTAGGAATTGTGGGAGTTTCATTGACTGCATTAGGGCTATATTGGGGGCGTGCTCGACATTATTGTTCCGTCCGGAAAGATCCTCCACAGAAAGCGAAAAAAACAGAGCACGTAGCAGCTCCATCCGGAACAGTTCCGACAGGGGTTCCGAGGGGAGGGGAGGGGGAGGGAGGACCCAGCTCCTCTACATTGTATGAGATGGATTAACTCCCCATATTTTTTATTTTTATTTTTTATTTTATATACTAGTCAGCAATCATGGATATTAAAACAGTTGTAAACACAATGTACGATGGTATTGTAATCGCAGGACTTGCGATGGGATATCTTATGATCTCCAGCAAATTTCTGAAAATAGAGGTTGGCGATCCAAGTCGTCCAAATTTGACTCGATTGGCAAAATTAGGCGGTGCGACTGCTGCCGCGGTAGCAACCAAAGATCTCCTTGAACAGAAAAATATTATTCCTGCAGAACCTTATACTTCGTAATGGGCACCTTCGGAATAATAATAATATTCATCGAACACTTATACTTAGTAATATATACAACGTACAACAATGATCATTTGGATTGAAAGCCAAACAGGTGAACCAGTCACTGTTAATTTTTACCCTTGCATTGACACGACACAGTTTACGAAGATAAGACTGCTAGAGTGCGGACTATATAATTCATGGCATAACATAACATCGACGAATAATGTAATAAAATATCAAGAAGGTGACCAACCGAAGAAGACTAAATCAATACGTCCAGGTAACTACAATATCGATACGTTAAACAAAGCAATCGGGTTGAAGCAAAAAATTAATTTTGAAAAACATCTGCCGACAAACCATGTTTATCTAACTTTGGCTAAAGATATTAAAGTCTATTTCAATGCCACAGGTAGCTTCGCCAACGTCGTCGGCTTTTCAGATAAACCTGAGAACAACCCAGTTATAAAAAGTACTATGAGTCCGAAGAAAGTGGATTTCTTAACAGTCACTAAATATATAGTTCATTCAGATGTAGTCGATGTTACTGGAAATTATGTTTCATTTGGTTCGGGTGCCTCCGGAGGATACATACAGGGGAAAGTATCGAACTGTTTACAAATACTTCCCATCCGGGATACGAGAGAAATAAGTGAAAAGGTTACTTACGATTTTAAAAACGGAGCAATTTCTATGCCATTGAGAAAGGGGGAGATTACATGAATTCAATGCGTATCTGGATAACAGATCAGGATGGGAACATGATCGATTTCAATAACTGGCCAATTAGCTTTTGTATTGAATTGCTGTAGTCCCGAAGCGGGGCCGGTGTAACCCTATCGGAAGATAAACCATCCCACGACCAATCCTCCAGCAATATAGATCATCTCATATTTCTTTTGCTCAGGACTGGGTTGATAATAATCTGAGAATTGAACTGCCCCTTCGGAACGACTTGACGTAGAGTTGCTTTGCACCGCTTCTGCTTCTTCCAGGATTTCTGCATCTGTATCTCTTAATTCTGCCGCAGCATGCGCGTCCTTTGCTTGATTTTCTCTTTCCCAGTCAGCCTGTAGTAATCTTTTTCTGACCAGACGTTGCGATCATGTTCAAATTTTTCTAATGCTTTATCATGTCGGACCTTTTCTTCAATAAGAGCGTCACCATTACCGGAAAGCTTTTGTCCGATAATATTTCCTCCTGTGAATGCCGTTGCATTTAATACAGCACCGAAACTGTCATTCCTATAGCTGAAGCCATGACTGTGTATTGTATATTACAAGGTATTATTTTAATTTTCACTGTATATAGGTCCCTACGGAGTATGTCTGATCCAAGTGGCTTCGGTCTAGGTACAATTCGTATGCAAAATCTTGAGCTTGAAGATCTGAGTGATGTTAAAGTTAACAATAATACTAAGATGGCTGCTAATCATAATAAGGATTACGTCCTTCGTTATAAAGACCGCGAAAAATATTTCGTTTTAGCCAATGCCGCGGCGCCACCCCACGAACATGCTGTAGAATTTTCCGAACTTAAAGACATTGATGAAACTGTAATTGACGCCACAAAGGCTTCGAATGATTCTACTCCTTTTGCTCTGACATGGGATTCGGCTAGTCAGAAATTCATGCCTTATAATGTGCCGCGTAACATCTTAGATATATTGGATAGTGAAATTGCAGGAGGTGTTGCTGAACCACCAGGAACTCCGAATGTGATTTATTTTGATAGCAATGTAAACAAATATAAATTGTTAGATTTTCGTAGTTGGCTTACTCCTACGAATCCATACATTGCACTTCTTGGTATACCGATTCACCTTAAAATTAGTCCTCTTAATACAATAATGAAGGCAGATAATACACTAAGAAGGTGGATAAACGAGGGGGAGAATTATTGCTCGTATACAGCTAGCGGAGTTCCAGTTAGATTATTTTGGGACACAACTTTAAAGAAACTGGGTCTGAAAAGCGTCGGTGATGAGGCAGCTGAATTAACTTTACAGACTGTAAATCACAGATGACTGATAATATGAAAATACTTCAACATGGTACAGTTCTCATTAGATGTGTAAAGTTAGCTACTGGAGATGAATTTGACGATTTGGTTGGATATTATGCTATGAAAACAGATAACAGAACAACTTGTGATATTATCATAAGTATTGATAAAGATCGGGGAGGGGAAATGAGTATTGAATGTTTTGTTGGTGGGAATAGAATAGAGAACGACTTAGGAACTACATTTGTACGTAGAGATAAAAGAGTGAACACTTTAGATATCAGTACCATTCATCTGAAACGTCTCATTTTGTTTGAAGTAATGGTCTTCCGACATATTTTAAGTTCAGAGGAAATTACTAAAATTTTATCTATCGGGTGAACAAGTTCGTACTGATAGGAACTTCGTGTTCAACATCAGCTAGACTCCGCGACCGGCCGGCCGGACTGACAACGGGGCTCCTTTATATAGGCTAGTTTGATGGTGATGACTCACACGGAATTCCCGTACATGTATAAAACATGCTCAGCAGGGAATTTCCCCGCTTAGTTCAGGACAATGCACTGCTGCGCGTGCGTGAGTTCGTATATAGGTCAGGGTCATACTTTAGTTACATGGATGGTTAATTTTTCCTTCGCTTCATGTAGATAAATGAATAAAATGGGGTGTAAAATTCTTACTTCATCCCAGTTGTCCACCTTTACTTTACTACTTCCAGGGTAGTGCCGACGTCATACCGAAGGTGGAGTTGACGATTACACACACTGGTGCTCAGAGACAACACACATCTATCCACAAGCTGGGAAGATAACTTGAAAATATCATTTATGATGCTAATTCATGGAACACGGTTAAAGCTTTATTGCCACCGCCTGGTTTGTATGTTAATTAGTTCTTGATATTGACCCTTAATATTCCATGGAAAAATGCAATAGCAGGTGAAAAAGTAAGGGGGCAGGATTTGTAATGATACCTTAAACATAATAGTAAAATATCGAATTTACATGTCCCTACACGACGCTGAACATGTTGGGAAGTTGGTTTGAAATCTTGTTCAGATCTTTAATTTATATTGGATCAATCTGTATCAGCTATGATTACGATCATAGACTCCATGTCTTTCATGTCGGTATGGAAAATCTTCACCATGATAATTCAGCGTAAAATAATATCCATGGCACGCACTCATGTTCCAATGGACGATTTTCCGCTGATTGCGAGATCTCGCGAGACTTTAATACATGCCCGCAGAAACAGGTTTCCAGCTTAGTAATACAAGTCAAACTTTGTATGGAACTAGAAAAAGTACAGAACTGAGCAAAGATTGTAACTTCATATATTTTATGCAGTGTTTAACGTAATTAGCGACTTGTCCTGTTTTAACGCAGTTTGTCCTGTGTTGCGAGAACATGTCCACTGCGAAACACATATTCTCGCGATATCTCGAATGTCTCGCGCGGTTCGGAACATGGTCTATTCAAAATCTCTCTCTCTCTCTCTCTCTCTCTCTCTCATCTCTCTCGTCTCTCTCTCTCTCTCTCTCTCACACACACACACACACACACACACACACACAACACACACACACACACACACGAGCAATAAATATTAAGAAACGTCACCGCGAAAGATCATGAGAACATTTGTGACTGGCGTTTTACTTTCATGAGAGTGTACATCACTTATTTCATGCAGGTCTGCAGTAATGATGGTCACGTGACCTCATATTCCCAGGCAATCGGAAAGGATAACCGAGTTGAAGTCAGGAAAGCAAGTATATCGCTTTTGTTGGACGCTTACTGCATCGTTAAGTGAACGAGCGTTCTATATTGGGGAGTTCTTGCGAGGTTTTCCCTAATTACCTTAGATCACCTGAATGAGGTCATAGCTGATAATCTAATTAATTGTTTCCCTATGTCAATTAAGTTTAAATTTAATCCTGCCTAATGCGCCATGACGTATTCGACCGAATTAAATTCAGGGTGATGGCCGTTTCTACATGTTCAACTATAACAAAATAACTCACTTCAGGGGGTCGAGGATAAGAGCGGCGTTATCATGCCAATCTTCTGACGTCGTCATTCAAAAGTTGATGTGTGTTAGGAGTGCATGGGCGTCCTCCGATGACTATTTTGAACTTGGAGCAAAGGTTAAACCGCATATTGGATTGAACGGATGTTCATCATTCACCATTCGGTGTGATCACGGGGACTGGTCGTGTTGTACGTACCAAAACACGCAGTGTCAGACAGCCAACGACCTTAGAAAAAGACTTTAAGAGGGATACTTTGTTTTGGTCCTTGTCCATTCACCTTATACAAATACGTTTGACTTTGTTACTTCCAATGATATGGTCAGCTCATTTACAAGCCATGGTGACAGACTTGTACCATATAAGACAGTTTTCTAAATAATTGACCTATTTGTCATTTTCTCTGCCTTGGATATACAGTCAGATCACGGTATCTACGGCCGATGTGTTTCGAAAAAATACTATGTCTTCTTGATTCTCTGAGACACTACTTTACTGACTGCCCAATATGATCTTAATCTTTCAGTTATCCCACTAATCCATTCCGTTCATCCATCACTTTTAGCTCACCGTAATGGGACGAGGTGGTTAAACCTTTCTTCTTTTTAATTAGGGGATATTTATCATCGCCCCTGCAAAACAGTCAAATAGGATATGAAGGAAGTAATTCAACCTGTTATGAACGGAGCACTTTCTAAGTATAGCAACAACACGTTTGTGGGCAAGGCGTACTATGATATCTAAATTAAATGTTAAAGTGTGAGTCCTGCCACATTTTGAGACTTTTTCGTTTGACTTGGGGCATATACTATAGTTCTGGTTGTCAATGAAATTGGTATTAATAAAACAAACATTTACACACAAACTGAAGCTTATTTGAGCGGTTTTTAGACGGTTGTATTATGTTATTTCGACGAAAACACGGGAAAAGTTGCACTTTTCGATTTCCATCATGGCGACATTTTCCGGAAATTGCCGAGCTCGCCCCGTTTTGGCGCAAGTAGCTGTGACGTCACTAATAGAATGGGTGATGGTGACTTCGTGCATTGACTATGGAGATAGTGATAATTTCATGAGTGAAAGCAGTGCAACTGAGAATATCATCGTCACAGAAGATATGACAAAGCTGTTCAGAATTTACAGGCCTGCAAATTTTAACAGTCGGAACCTTAACCTAAACGAGAACTAGAGCGGAACTCTTGTTGACCGTCGCGTAGTGACAAGCCCACCGTGACCACAGTCAAACACACCAGTGCACTACCGTACACACAACCGCAAGCTAACAAAATATAAATATAAAGTCTGGAGTTGCCATCCCACCTTATTATTACTTCTCAACACAACTTGCCTCGTTCAAAATCTGTATATAAAAATTTGAATTACACCATGACGCTTGTAGATAAATGTAGTAGAGATCAAGTTGAAAATTGTCCACCGTTCATAACACACATCTTTCCTATCAACAGCTGGAAGAGGAACAGGCTGAAGGTCATGTTAGCATAAACACCAAAGGTAGTATTCTCGCCGCAAAATCTTCAGTTTGGCGTTATAAAACCTCACATGAACATTGGCACTTTTAAAATATGTGACCGTAAAGACATGTCTAGCCAAATTCTCGGGAAGAGATAAATTAAAATTGACATGATGTAAATATCGGGCACACTGGCACCCGAGGCCGGGCGGCTCAGCCGGCCTTTCTGTGACGGAGTGATCAGCTACGCTTCCGCAGTTTTTTTTCTTGATTAAGTGTCAGCGATATAAAGCACAGTGTTCATTGTTTCATGACTGCGAAATTCTCAAAGAAGCTAAAATATTTTAGGGGAGACTTAGTCGAGCAGAAGGGAACAGATGACGACAACGCGACTGCTTCGTCAACAGTATAAACTTCTTTGCATGCTACACGTTGTGTCACTGTTACTGGCAGCGCCGTGCTGTATTATACACACCTATCGTTCAGTCTCGCAAAGAGTCAGTCAATCACTACGTAAACTTTTTAGGAATATAAAATTAGATATCTCCTAGCGTTACTAATTATAGGGGCACACATGCATGAGATCTAGTACTTGTATTCATTTATTTATTTACAATCACTTTGGTAAAGCATCTGAATCGGCGATCAGTCTTGGGGGATGTAAACACGGCCATACTTCTCCGCGCCCCCGCATCCTTGACATGTTTTGGGCAACCTGTCGCAGTCTTGCTGCTGTTCTCGCTCTTGTCCACAGTTGATGATGATACACGCGAAGCTTTCTGGTGACAATGGTCGTACTGGTACGGCATTGCGATTACATAATCGATGTAGTAACTCCAGGAATTAAAGTCTATCTTACCGTACATCTGGCTTCCGAACCGTGTTTATTGTAAGTCACGGCACTCGAAAATGTGCACCGCAGAAAACGCTTGTCTGAATGCCTCTTTTCCGACCCTTTCTTGTAATTTTGTCAAATGCGGCTAATACATCATCCTAAAATGCAATAAACTGACAATGGCTGCAGTTACTTCAGCCACCAAAGGCGTAACTTCTCACCATGTTGAAGCCACAGCGGTAAGCATTCGCTATGGCCGAGGTGAACACACTCACTCGTACATTCTATTAGTTACGTCATTTCCGGTGGCAATGCCCGCGAATTCCGAAACGACCCAAATGGCAGCTAACTTCAAAGTCGCACAACATATTGCATTTTAATAATATTTACCGCGTCGTTTCATTGGGGTGATGCATTTATTTGATAAAGTAGGGGTGGCAAAATCATATAGCATGGCTCATTTTAAGCAAAATTAACTTTGAATTTATGCGGGACATACACTTTAAACGTTCCGCTTAATCAGGTATGGAGAGACATCGATCGACAAGCATAATCTCGGCTCAGTTGTTACACATATCATCGAGATCGCCGTTCAGTAAATTACCCTCCAAAAAGCACCATTTTGACATCTTTAGAATTTTAGCTAATTAGGACAACTTTAAAAGTTCAAAATTTCTATTTGAATGTGACTATGTATGTATTAAAGGTAATGTTTTGGTATTATCATATGTTCTTAGCAACATTTAGGTGATGTCAAATTACGGCCCTTCGGCGCCGGTAGATTGTAGTGCTACTGGACACAGTACACTTATTTTATGTAGCAAAAGTTTCTTCACCATTCATGTTCTGAAATAATGGTTGTAAATTCTGCGAAGAAACTTTGGTAATTGTTCATGAAATTTTCCTCAAGGAATCTTCAAACCATACTCTTTCAAAATCAAGAATAAAAATCGGGGGTCACCATGCAAATTTTGGCATAAGAGAAACAAATTACCCAAGATTTACCTATATTTGAAATTCAAAATGGCCGCCATCCCTGTGTTAAATCTATGAAGAAATAAAAATTTTAGATTTTCGAAAAACTAAGACAGTTAAAGTTTTTCTTACTCCAAGGGCTTCAAAATGAGTCCCCACAAGTGGTAGATTAGAAAAAAATTGAAAAAGTTTGAGATTCCAAATATCTGTTCCCGAGACGCGTTCTGCCTTAATACCTCTAATACGTCGACATGGAACAAGTTTCTCCAGCTATGACTATGTTCATCTTGCACTCATGGTAAACGCAAGTTGAGAAAGTGCGAAATCCTCTGAAATTTCAGACAAAACATTTTACATCTATCACCAGGTGAAAACGTCAGCATGCAGCTGCAACACAAACAATATTCAAACAACACATTCTACTTCTAATCCTCCCTAGCAAACAATGTATCGAATATCCATGGTTAGGTTCCCTGGGGACAAATGTTGGCGTTTAAGCATCTTCTGGATCTATGCATGTGGGCGTCGTTCGCTTATGGCACCGTGCAAACCCCTTAGTACGATCGACATGACGACAGAATTTATTGATACGGGAAAACCCGCGTGACCCGCACGCGTGGCGCGCAAATCTTACATCGTCCGGTCGTTCGCAATTACTTCAGCTAGTTACCGTCTGAGCACAGTGTTGCGTAAAGAATAAATTTGTGACCACGAGCACTGGTTCTGAACGACAATATGGCGTCCTATTTTCTAAAACTTATAACTCATGTGATATCAGACTGAAAAGTTTAATTTAATAGGCGCAGTATATATATAGGCAATTTCCAAAATTGGTTTATTGTAGTAAATTGCGATGCATGTCCTATCACAAGCTTTTCTTAAAGATGACCAATTACTTTCAAAGTCGGAACAAGGAAATAGCCAAATGCACGTCGATTTGGTTCGCGATACGATCCAATACGGCCGCCATGCGGCCATTTGTTTCAATTTTGCTCGTCTAGAGCTGTAACTGAGACACTGAGCACAACATCCCTTGACGGATTTGTTTAAGAGTTGGTAAAAATACATAATCCATGTTTTCTTTCGCGATAAGATCCAATATGACCGCAGCAGGCCATGTTATTTCAATTTTTTCTTGACCAGAACAGTAAGCCTAAACTCATTCGTTTCAAAGTTTGTACAAGGACACGACCCTATATCATACTTACACAAATTGATTTGCTTCACTATACGATCAGATATGGCTGCAAGGTAGCCATTTTATTTCGATTTTTCCACGTCTAGAGCCGTAAAGAAGACACGCCTGAACTCATTTCTTTCAAAGTTGGTACAAGGACATCTAGTAACCTTTTGACCTTTCGTAATGCGTGTGCACATATGCACTTTGATTTGGTTTGCTATACAATCCGGGATGGCTGCCAGAGGGCCACTTTGTTTCAATAATTTTCTCGTCTCGGGCCAGAACACAGGCTGAGGTATGCCTCTACCTATTTCTTACAAGAGCAGGGACATCATGCATATTTCGTTTTCGTCATGATATGATCTTGTGCAGAAACGACAGAGATAGGTATTACAGAAACAAATTAAAATTATTATACCCCTGAATGGGAGCCACAAGAGGTCAGACAAGTACAAGAATGATTATAGTGATCAATGTATAAAATCGTGACCTGAGAAGTCTGTCATAAAACCCGCTCTGCCTCCCTTAATGATTAATTTTGTTTGACTGGAATTGTGACGTGTGATATGATGCAGGGCATTTAAAAAGAAATGCAAGCTTCGAAAACAGGTATCGATGCTGGTTCTGTAATGGTTAAGATGAAGTGATGGAGACGAAGCACAGAAGGGATTGTTTCAAAGAAAAGATAGATCCACTATTAAATAATGAAGGAATAGCGCCCTTCTCCTGAGAGTTCGTAAGGGCGATCGAGCGGCAGGCTGGCACCGATTACTTGGATAAGTTACACCTGGGTTGTATATTATTTTTACTTAAGGTAAAAAAGACGCAATCACGGTGTACATCTCTATATATCTTTTATCTATATAAAAAGTACATCAACTGTGCTGTATAGAACAGTATATCATACTTCCTGTGTTATGTAATTTTTCTTATTTTCTAGATTTTATTAGTGGTTGTGTGCTTGTGATTTCACCGTTTCTTTCGAGTGCGAATGCGAATGTTTGTGCGGGGATGTATTCATAGAGGCGGGGGAGTGAGAGGGTATGATAACGCATGATATCCACATGTACAGGGGATGATATCCACATGTAGCACAGGGGATGATATCCACATGTACAGGGGATGATATAATGAGTTTACATTTGTGAGCAAACGACCACTTTATACAAGAGATATGTTCTCACATACCGAGGAAGAAGGGACAACACCTGGTGATATGTAACACCCATATATAATAAATAAAACAGTGTTATCTTTGAGGACTCTGAGCCAATACTCTGTTTCTGTACCCCGACGACCTCTATCTGGTTATTCCCCGATGGGAGACAGTGAAGCGAAATAATTTTTAATATATGGCCGCACGAAAGACATTTTGTTTGTGTGTTTCCACATCCAGTGCTATCACAAAGTTATTCAAAAACCAATTTCTTTCAAAGTTAGCACAAGGACATAACCCTATGTCATACACGTTCATGTTGATTTTGTTAATGATAAGTCAAAACATGGCCGCCAGTTGGCAATTTTTGTTTTGTCGCAATTTTTCATGTCTAGTGCCGTGACTCAGCAATGCCTTGATATGATTTTGACTATGCCATGTATATGCGTGTCGAGTTTTCTTTCGTTAGTACAACTAAATTAGTTTTATCACGAAAAGTTTGATGTAGCCATGTTGTTGACGATAACGCTCTGCACACATTCTAATCAACACATCGTGCCGACTTTCATCCAGTTAAATTTTATTTCATTCAGTTCAATTCTAATCTAGTTGCACCATAACATATGGAGACCTGTTTCACTAAACTGTTTACCTTTCCATATTACTACGTTTAAAATGTTATTTCTTCGAGCTCGAATAACTCACTCATGCCCCGGTCAGTGCATCTGTCGGTTTTTAATCGCCACGACAGCATCTCAAAATTGCCGTTCCGCATATCATACAACGACTCATTTGTTCCAAATGACGACAACAGACAAATGATTACGAGCTGATAAGACTTAATCGTGATCTCTAGAGCACAATTAATATCTTAATACGTATGTTTTAACATTTACAGAATTGCATAATCAATTATTCATTATAACGACTATTCTTTTATACGCCGTGTCAAAAGAATTTTTTTACGTAATAATTTTTATACTTTTGCATAGAGTACAGCTTGGTTCAAGTCGTTGACTGCTGTGTAAGTCGTTGACTGTGTGAGATAAAGTCATTTTAGTAAGTTTTAAAGCATTGATGGTACTTTTCATTTGGAATGTTTTGACTGAGATTTCCAAATACGATCATACGCAGTCTTCACGCTCTGGTAAGGCTGCGTTCAAAAAAAATGGTGGGCGGGGGGCTGGAGGAAAAGCGATTGAAATCTTATTTTTATTCAGATCCCCCCAATACCCTCAAAAATTTTCAAGTCTCCCCAATTACCATATAGCCGCATATTTATTAGGAATGCACGCAGAGTAAAAATAAACATGTAATGTGTCGTTCTGCACGCAGATGTTCAACACTACCTCTTATCAGCAGGTTGTAGAGCCATATACCTAGGGCAAATTCTTAAATTGATTCATTTTTAAATGCATCAGTGAACTTTTGGATTTATCCAACTCTGGCCAGGTCAATGGCACCAGTTGAAAAGCACACAAAATGGCAATTATCAGAGATTATGAACATTGTGTATTCCTGGCTATCTTTTACCAAATTGTGAAAAAATGAGCACAGTGACCTACCGATTTTTTTTTTCAAAAAGTACAAGACATGTACAACTTAGATGCCACTTATAAATATTTTACAAAATTGACAATACTGGAAGGTTAAAATATTCCATGAAATTAATGTTTTAATCTCAGAATTTGGGGTGTAATAGTGGAAAATTTGATAAAAAATAAATGATTCTATTTGGTCACACATTTTTCATTTAAATTAGAGTCTTTACTGTTCAAAGTTGTACTTTTGTGTTATTGTACGATGAGATGGGAAATTTCATTCACTGCGTGAACTTGAAATGAGTGGCTTTATATATTGATTTTAAGTGATTTTAGAAAAACTGACTTTTCATCGTACATTTGTATAGATCAAGTATGTTACCCCATCTTTTTTCTCTAATATTTGATTGTTCTCATATGCCAGAATTCAAAAATCAATGGTAACTGTCAGTCCCCTAGTCTTCTATGTGTTGCTCTCTGGCCGGATCTTGCGTACAAGTAGATGTATATTTCACTGTCAGTTGAGTGTCCTATGACCCAAACTCTTCTTAAACTACATCAGAGTCAGAGCTACAATGTATCACTGTCACTGCCAGTATGTAGTATAGCAGGGCAGTAGTTGTTAACTTTTTATTTTGACAATATTTTTGTTCAGTTTATACAATTGCGTTCTTGTTCTACTCCCTACAGCATGTCGAGCTGTCTAGTATTCAGCTTGCCAACACTGCCTAAGTGTACCATGCATTTGTATCATTCAGTTATCACCAATATTTAGACAAACGGGCTTTGTTGACAAACTGAATGTTGTGTTTTTCAGCATGCTGTAGAGAGACACCAAGAAACTGTGTTTGATACATTGCATAGAAATTTTGAAAAATTATCAACAGTTGCAGCTCCTGCCCAATTACAAGGCCAACTTGTTTTACGAAAATTTAATGGCATTCATACATTTTTAGATTTTTTCGAGATTAAAGACATAAAATGTGACAAAACGGTTCTAGATTTTGTTTAATTATTACTAACATTAGAGCCATTGGAAGACATCAAAATGGTGGGAGTCAAAATTTTTTTCAAGGCCCCCCTATAGGCCGAGCAAAACTTTCAAGTCCCCCCCTTGACTACCCCACAAATTTTCCTCCAGCCTCATCATTTTTTTGAACGCGGCCTAAGACGTGAACTTTCTGGGTAGTGGATTTGCGCATGCGTGGGTGAACGCGATCGGCAGTTCGCTGATCACTGCGTCCCACGTGACTTGGCTAGACGCTTGTCACTGAGCTGCTGAGGCGGGGACCAGCCAAGATCGGCAGTAGGTTTCTCCCGGAGTAAGTGAATCTCGCGGTAACTTCACTACATCGCGGTCACAATAAAAGAACCAAAAAAATCGCGATTACGCTACTTCATCGCATTCAATAAATAAGTACTTATTGAAAGACTTGGACCAAGACTAGGTATGAACTAACGTGAAGGAAATAATTTCGACTGCGTCAACGCTATAGCAACGATTTATTAGTGTAATCTTAATTTTAAAGTTTTTCTACCGTAAGACGGTGATAACCCTTTCTCACGCACACTACTAAATATATTAGGCTGAACCATATGTCATAATCTTCCAAATTGGCGCACAGAATAGTAATATTTCACGCTCAAAATACATGAGCGTTCTGGGACGCAAGTGATCAAGCTGACGTTTCTTTGTTTGAACTATAACAATGCTGGCGCCACGAAATACCAGCTGCACAGTATCGACAACATGATCTCGCTCATGTACACATTTGAAAGAATTACCCAGTTACTAATTTTTCTCATGGAGGTATTCTGCGTACTACCCCCATGTTCTATTGTGTTTCAATCAATCTTAATATTGAGTCGTTGTTATCATTTTAATTTATTCATGGCGTGGGTTTGAAAGAAAAGAATTGTAGCAAGCCACGCATAGGCATGTGATAATTTCTACTTTTGTAATCTTTTCTAATGTCGGTAAATCAAAGTATTGTGTTATCATATTCTTTATGGCGTCGGCATCCGACATAGCCAAGATACTGCATAAATGGACATACAAACTCAGAGGAAGAACGAGAACTTGGACCACGTCATTCCTCTGTGGAGTGACCAAGACACAACAGAGGACAAACTAACTTGGTCCGACTGACACACAGGCTAATTCATGTATCATTGACTGCGCCGTTAGGCGTAGTCATTCTTTCCTTCACGTAATGACATGGTGGAGAATCCGAAGTTCCGGTACGAAGACTGATATTGGGTCATCAGTCACCTCTCGTTGCCAAGCGAGACAGCTCTACCAGATGAGTGAAAATTCCCCGAGAACATCAACAAGTTTTTTAAGGAGATATTACATGGTGGAGGAGCAAACCCGGTTTAAAAGTCTGATTGGAACATCGACCTGCCTCTTGACTGCTAAGCGAATGAATGAGCGATCCCCGTAACCAGACAGCAATCCCCGTAACCAGATCTGCAAAGTGAGTTGCGGTTTATATAGCTATTCCCTGAGCGAAGACCGTGTTGTCATCTACATGAGCTATTCCCGAAAAGAACACTGAGTTGACTCTAACAATTCATTCGCCAGGAGTCGCTGTCAAATCCTAGATATCAGGGGAATCAACGGGGCGGCTGCAGCGATACAGACGAACTGAAGAAGGTGCCTTACCAAGCTCACCTCGACACTCAAAGCAGGGCCAAGTCCACTTCAGCCAGCTGTACCAAACCCAAAATGCTAAGGAATCCGTAGCAAGGACTTTCCGTAGACCAACCCCTCAAGAGATGCCGTACATCTATCGCCCCGACAACAAGGTAATATTCTAGCTCCACTGCGAAACCAACTATAACCATGAGAATAAAATAACTGACTAAAGAAACTAGGACTCAAAATGAACGAACAAAAATACAAAAACATTTACTTTACTGTTTTTTTTAAAGAACGTAAATTACAAAAACGTTTTTACTTGCATTTTTCTTATAACTGTGACTTTTCTTCAGTGTTTTTATCTGCTTTTGAGTGACACATTGACATTTGCTGTGATTTTATTGTGCGAGATCTCGTAGTGTGCGGGGTAACGGCCGGCTCTGTCATACTGCCTGGTGTCACACCTTCAGAAGCAAAGTACTGTGTTTCAAGATTCAGTATGATATCGCAATAGGAATTTTATCTACATTATGTTGTATTGTATATTTTTTGCTTTAATTTTCTAGTTTCCGTTGTGTATTTCTGATGTTGCATCTCGTTGTTCACTTTTGCTTTCAGTTATGCAAATTACCCTTTGTATGAAAGTCAATTGTTTTACTTTCGCTGTATGCCCAAATCTGAAAACTTTCATTTTTGCTTCTCTCAAAACTTTAACAGTGTTTAGTCCAACAAAATATCATTTCATACACTTTAAATCACGCGTTTCCGTACGAATGAAGATTTACTTGAAAGCCATTTTGCAAAGATTTTTGGAACACCAATGCTAGGTCTCTATTTCCGTTTTACGCTAGCCAGCGTGTTTTCTTGTAAGTAAGATTTGCAAACAGGCTTTATTAGTCCCCACGAACACCGTCCGGTGTCCGTGCGTCCGTGCATGCGTGCGTGCGTCCGTGCGTCCGTTCACGCAGATATCTCAGAGATGCCAGGAGCAATTTCATTCAAACTTGGTGTAAAGATTACTTCATACGTCATACATATGCACGTGGATTTGTTTTGTGATACGATCCAATATGGCCGCCGTGCAGCCATTTTGTTACGATTTTGTTTTCATGTACGGAGCCATACCTCAGGCACGCCTCAACTGATTTTATTCAAAGTTGGTACAAATACATTGACCTATGTAATGCATATCCACATTGATTTGTTTTGTGATACTATGCAATATGGCCGCCGTGCGGCCATTTTGTTACGATTTTTTTCATGTACGGAGCCATAACTCAGGCACATCTCAACCGATTTTATTCAAAGTTGGTAAAAGGACATTCACCTATATCATACATATGCACGTCAATTGTACTGCATCAAACTTTATGAAATATGGTACCGGTGATAATCTGTCAGTGTGAGGATAGGATGCAAAAATGTTTGGCAGCATCCTGTCGATTAAGTACTAATTGATTCAGTTTAATGACCTTTTGTAATTAGTATGGCGGCTTACATTGGTTTCATGTTTCACCACCATGGAACTCATTTTTGGTCATTAAGCCCCATCTGTATCGCAGTATTTTTAATCACAGACCTAATTAATGAAGAGTACTCTTTACTCTCAGAGCACTTGTAATTAAAGTACAAGTGGGGACTGTGTCATTGTCAATGACTTGTTTATTATAATGCTGACGGCAAACCAAGAGATGGTCACAAGAAGACACTCAAAGTCCGCCATCCGAATGCCTGCACGCTCTTTACTATTATTTTTCGAGGCCAACCGAACCCAATTATTACCCGCCAAAGACGCGAGTATTATTTTTAAGGTTAATAGCGATTATGCAGTTTATGATTATAAATCACACGTGTTTCAGACTTTCTTTTAAAGAAATGTACTTTGTCATATTCTCAACTCAGAGGGAACGGACGTATTATTTTGAAAATGAGGTCATTTTCTATTTCGAAATTGGCCCATGTCATAATCTTCCAAATTGGCGCACAGAATAGTAATATTTCACGCTCAAAAAACATTAGCGTTCTGGGACGCGAGTGATCAAGCTGACGTTTTCTTTGTTTGGTCTCTAACAATGCTGGCGCCACGAAATACCAGCACAGTATCGACAACATGATCTCGCCCATCTACACATTGAAAAGAATTACCCAGTAACTAATTTTCTCGTGGAGGTATTCTGCGTACTACCCCTATGTTCCATTGTGTTTCAACCAATCGTAATATTGAGCCGTTGTTATCATTTTAATTTATTCATGGCGTGGATTTGAAACAAAAGAATTGTAGCAAGCCACGCATGGGCATGTGATAATTTCTACTTTTGTAATCTTTTCTAATGTCGGTAAATCAAAGTATTGTCTTATTATATTCTTTATGGCGTCGGCATCCGACATAGCCAAGATATTGTATAAATGGACACACAAACTCAGAGGA